>NC_057810.1:401767252-401775579 GCF_018294505.1 Triticum aestivum | reverse complement strand
AGCCGGTGCCATTATAGTTCATCGCCGGATCTAAATGTTGCCTTGTCACTTGTTTTGCTTTACTAGCATGCTTAAACCTGCACACTGAAGCTATCTTTTGGAGATTATTTTGTCTGCCATGGATAATTTTGGTTGATGTCTAGCCTGTTGTGCTTAACATGCGTCTCGATGTACCTACACAGGACAATTTTGGGAACAACTGCTGTTTTCCATCGAGGTTAGTTTCATCCCATGGCTTATATATGCTCACTATTTAGGATATCGGTAGCTTGTACCATATAGGCCAGGGTCTCATAAGGGACTAATCAGTGAATCGGACTTTTAACTGAATATATCTGCAACCCATTTATCGTTAGGTTAACTAGGGCCACATGTAATATATCTCAGGCTACATAGCAACATGCACATGTAATATATCTCAGGCTACATATGCAATCCTAGGCTACATAGAAACAAGGAAGAGTGTTACCTTAATGTTCTGATGATGTCCAGATACACGTAGAAGAGCAGCAGCAACAACAACAACAACACAACCCTGTTTGGATACTCAACTTAGCTTAGAGGTTAGAGTTGGTTTCTAGCTCATGACTAACCCTGAACTAACTCCATCTAAAGAGGTGTTTGGATGACAGGGTTAGATACCTAGATTGACAATAAATGCACTAGGAGAACTAGCTCCAATTAGCACCTCTTGGGTTGGATAGTATTTTTGGGTGGGTTATATATGCAACTAGCTCAAAATAGCCCTCGTGTTTAGATATACTTTAGGGCTATTTGAGCCCGAACTAGCTCAAACTAACTCTAACCCATGGATACAGCAACAGTTAATCAGCCGATAATTTGTAAGAATGCAATAAACTACTTCTGGCCCATAAAATAAGATGTTAATTCATCTAATATGTGAGTATATTCAATGTTATATGATATTATAAAAGAGTGGTGTACTACATCATTGTGCAATTGGTGTTTAGGTTCTAATATCAACTTGGTGCTTTTAGGTACATATGTCATTGGTAAAGATCCGCACTTCAACCCTTTCTGCGTATGGGGAAATGAGATATCGATGAACCAACATCAAGTGAGGAAGCTAATAAAGATTGTTAGTAAAATGGGTCAAAAGATGGCAATAAAACTATTTGTTTACACTTTATCCAAAACAACAGTGAACTGCATGATGGTAAGTAAGAACTCTACAGCCTTCTTTTTACTGCCCATAATGAGTTGTGTTAGATGACAATGTCTGAATCTTTTTACGTTTGTAGTGGTTCCCAAAGCAGTTTACTAAAGATTACCTCTCAAACTACATGATTGGTGGGCATGCAAAGGTTAAAGTATTTGTACCAGAACACGATGATTATCTAGATGTTTTCATGAAGCCGTGAAGGATGGGCGGTCGGCCATCACAAGGTGTTGGACTAGAGTCGTGCGTGCCTTCTACATGGAGGAGGGCACAATATGGGCAATCCGCTTCACCTTCTTCAGCAACCAGAATGTATTTCGCCTCTTTCCTTACCGTCTTTAATAGTACAAGTATACAACTGTGGTTCATCATTCTTTATTTGGTTCTTATGTAATTCTTGATGTGTACCTATGAACCGAATAATACATTGGTTGTCTGAACCTGATGGATATGAATAAAGCTATACCATACATTCAAATTCAATTTCAATTTCAATTTCAATTTGATATAGCAGCAATTAAATTATGGTGAAATTATGCTCTCCAGGTTGTTATGGCACACAGGGTTGGTAGAACACAAATGTTTGCGATATACACCATAATACGAGATGGTTCACAAAGAGGAAACGTGTGCAAGCGTGCACACAGTTGCCGTTTGCAAAGCATGTGCGATGTCAGACAATATCACAAACGGTGCCGGCAAACTAACCGTTTGTGATAGTTGTCTTACCGTACACGATTCGAAACCATGAATTATTTCTGTTGAAGTATGCATCGTAAACATTGCACCACAGAATAGCATGTGCGATAGTTGCCTCATCATACACGATTCGCAACCATGAACTGTTTCTGATGAAGTATGCATCGTAAACGTTGCACCACAGAATAGCGTGTGCGATAGTTGTCATGTACGACTATGTTATGATGGTCCGACGTTTCGTAATCCTATCCGACACTCGTACGATGATTAGCTAATCTTCTTAATTAGTTATCACATATGGTTTGTGAAAAGCAAATGTGTGTGATTGTATGCTCATCATACACATTCTATAATAGTGAACCATTTGTGATGGGCCGTGCATCACAAATGTAGCACCACAGAATATCGACTGTGATGGCAATGCGAGCATGAACGAGTAGGAGTACTGTACATGCATCTTGGCTCCCTATCCCCGACGGTTTTTAGGTCGTGTGGGAAGGACCCCCCCTATTGCCCACACTCACTTGGCGACGGTTCCAAATGTCGTCGCGGAGAGGGGTTAAAAACCGTTTGTATAGCACTGACGCATACCAGTGGGTGCTGGATCCAGGACAAGGAGGCCCCTATGTTCTGTGAGGCCCGGAAGGAAAGCTTTGAGCATGGCAGAGATTGGAGTGCAAAGGGCCTCACTGAAGATACGCTGTGTCCGACAATCAACAGGATCAAGGGTTGCTGGGCTAACTATTGAGCACATGGGGGCGGATTTTCTTCTCTGTCGTATCTCGCCATTGCAGGAAAGGGATAGGCCTGTGTTGCTTTATGGCGATGCGGCAGATAGGATGAGGTTGCTCCCCGGGTTGGCCAACAACCTATCGGTGTACGGCCATACTTGGTTGTGCGACCAGCTGTTCCGCCACTACGACATGTTCAAGCTCCCGGCCATTGTCATCCCCATGAACGTCAATTCCGCTCGGGATCGAACATTGTCGTGGATGCCAGACTGCAATGCCGAAGGGGTGACGAGCACTTGGCAGTTGTCCACACTGGATAAAGAGCTCGAGTGATCGAGCGCCTTGGTGGAGGTGGCCACCAGGGTTGAAACTAGGATGTATTAGCCCACCTCTTCCGCAGAGGTGGCGTATATCCTGAGGAAGGTTGAGGAGGCCAAGGCGGCCTACCTCATGGAGATGGCGAAGTCCGCGAATGCCGGGAAGAGCAAGGGAAAAACTAGGGATGGGAGCTCTTCCCAAGGCGGTGGCGAGGCGCAAGCCGCAGAAGAGTCTGCCGAGGGTAACATTGCCGGGCAAGATGCAGTAGTCACGACAGCAAAAGAGCTTCAAAAGAAGGAGGAGGTGATTGGCGAGGTGGAGGAGCCTGAGGACTGGCTTGCGGCCAGGCCGCAAGCCCCCGAGCCAGACCTTGAGCAGTGTACCTGCAAACGTGCCGCTGCCGGCCCAGCCGCCAGGAAGCTGATGAAGACGACCAGCAAAGCCTCCAAGGCCGAGGCGGCATGCTGCCAATCTCCTCGCCTTGGCAAGATCAGAGCCCCTTCCGCCCGGCGGGCGTTGAATAAGGATGACCCCGACTCCAGCCCAAGTCCTTCGCAGGATTCGTCTTTGTCTGACTCTCCGGCTCTGGTCCTGCGCCCCAAAGAGGATAAGGGAGCCTTCGCCCTCCATGGAGTTCGATTTGGAGTCCATTCTCATCGCGTATGAGTAAGGAATCTTTTCCTTTCTGAACAACTTGTGCGTGTCTTGGTATTTATGCTGACCTCTTCTATTTGTTGTCATCGGCACGGGGTGCAGGAGGAGACCAAAACCCTTAGACATCGCTCCCGGAGGAAGCTCCCATGCCACGGGTCGTCAGAGGGAACAGAAATCTCGGCCTTAGTGGGGAGCAAGGCAGGGGATCCCGGGTCGAGCCCCCAATCCAGCCCTCAACTCGGAAGCAAGTACTTGGTTCCGCTTGTTGGAGATGATGAACACTGCCCTCCCATCCCCCTTTGTGGCGGAGGCGAGGTGACGCAGGGCGAGCCCCTCCCTGAGGAGCACACTTCCCCCACCAATCGCGCTGGAGATAGTCTCATGTAACCCTTGGTGGACGAGGCCGTACTGGAGGCCGCCACGGTAGAGGATGAAGCTCGGGGCCCGGCAATGGCCGTTGTCAAGGAGACTGAGGCTCTTGCCCGGCAGACTTCCCAAGGTACTGTACTTGCTCACTCTTTGCTTCCTCCTTCTTCTCTTTCTTTTCTCTCTTTTCTCCTTTTTTATCTTATTTTTTGTCTCTGATTTCTACTTCCTCGTTGCCTCCTGTCCTCCTTTTTCTGCAGACCGCCAGGCCATAGAGTTGGAGTCGTTGGAGGTGACGGTCGACATAGATAAAGCTGCCACGGAGAAGGCCACAGACGTTGCCGCCTCGGTGAGGCAGGATCTGGTTGTCGGGGATGCACAGGGGTCCCTGACGGTGATGGAGCGCCCTTTGGAGATCATCCCAGCAGAGGGAGTGGTTGTAGAGGTGAAGATTCCTCTCCAGACCATGGGCCCACTTCCTGCCGTTGGGTCCGTCATCAAGACCCCGTCGTCTTCCTCCAGGACACTAGACATGGTGCTGTCGCTGCCTGAAGCTGGAGCCCCTGGCCCGTCCTTGGCGATGGACGCCGAGCATGCCGAGTAGCTTCAACGCATCCTGGCTCCACATTTATCAAGAGGCTGGGGAGGCTAATGACTCGATCACCGTTGCCATGGACTTGTCCTTTATGGAATCCATGGCGACATGCATTAGGGAGATGTAGGCCCGGCACAACCAGAAGTGGTTGGAGCTCCAGGAGAGGCATGAATCTATTGACAAGATGGGCCAGAAGCTAAAGGACAAGAGCTTGGAGCTACATGAGTGGCATGACAAGCAATTCAAGGTGCTGTTGATGCAGCAAGAGATGCTCCAGGTGACACGGGTTGATGTCATGGCCTGTGAGGCGTGTCTGGTGGACCACAAGGCTTCCCTAGATGCCGGAGAGCGAGATATTTCTCTTGGGGAGGAGAATTTTTTGGCCACTCTTCGAGCCAAGGATGATGAATTGGAGGCTCTTGTCTCTCAGCGCACCAAGAACTTGGCGGATAAGAAGGAGGCAGCTCTGAATGTTGTTGCCGCTGAATCTGCTACTCGAGTGAAGAAGCTTGCTGATGACCTGGCTGCCGTGTCCGCCGCCAAGACTGACCTTGATCCGCAGGTGTCTGAGCGGGCGGAAGACGTTGCCAATAGTGCCAGGGAGTTGGATGCCCTCACTGACACTACTAGGGAAAAGCCTAGCAGTAGCACTGGTTTTTGGCCTATCAGTAGCGCGGGTAACCGTGCTACTGATACGGTGCTACAGCTAAAGCTCAGCAGTAGGTCTTGTTGGCTGTGGCTACTGCTATGTCTACTTAGTATTAGCGCATGTTGCAACAGCCGCTACTGGTAATTACTAGTAGCGCTTCTCACTGCCCGCGCTACTACTATTTCGTATTCTATTTCTTTTTAATTTTAGGTCATATTCATACACCTTTATACAAGTTTTCATATAGTAGCAATTTAGAGATTGTTTTTACATTATAATGAGCTATTAAATCACTAGGTGAAAGAACCGCAGATTAGTTTCAAATGGATGGATCCTAAGTGACCAAGTCATGGATTATCACGATAATCCATGACTTGATCACTTAGGATCCATCCACTTAAAACTAATTCACGGTTTCTTCCACCCAATGATATAATAACATACTCATCATCATCATCATCACCATCATCATATTAATATAAAAACTCTTGCATCATATCATCACCAACAACACTAGCTAATAATCATCATAGTTATTACCACCAACACTATTTAATCATCATAGTCATAGATAATCACCACCAACACTAGCTAATAATAATCATCATAGTCATCACCACCAACACTCATTCTAGCTAGCTAATCACTCCTACTGCTCTCTCTCAGGTAAAATAGCATAGAACATGTGTAGCGCTCCTGATTCATCATATTGAAGCATGCAGATGAACCTGTCTCCTAATTGTGGGCTGCGCTTCTGATTGCTGCCCCTAGTACTTCTCTGCGATCCTTCACAATTTTGTTCCAGTCTTTGACTATTAAGACTTGCTTGCTTCTAGAAATCATGAATGCACTCATCTTCAATATAGGATGTCTTGGCCGTATGCTAACCATGGACATGCGAACTTTAGCCTCGATCCACTAAGGTACAACTATAATCGGGAGTCCCTGTTGAAGAACATCGTTCTAACATACTTAGCAATGAAGTTTAGCTTAAAAATAATGTATCCAAAAGATGCACTGAGGACAAATAGTAAAAATCTTACCATCTTTCCTAAGTAGATGTGACCGTAGTTCAGTACGAACACTATTGGTTGCATGTTTTTAGTACTAAGATTTTCAAGTTCAGGAAAATAATTTGTCTTGACAGTATGAAGATCATCAAGCCATGAAACATAACGACTTATCTCCTCGCAGTTTAGTTCAGCCCTGGGACAGTAGTAGGTCATGTCTACCAAGCGTAGGACATGTTTGCTTGAATGGAAATAAGCTGTCAATAGAAATTAGTTGTCAACTATTTTTGAATAAACAATATCCAAGACATAAATATGGTTGAGACACTCACATAATGGTACAACTGGAGGCGTCTGCACATTGACCCAGATGTCGATATTATCTTCAATATCATCTTCCAGACAAATATCGAAGGTGATAAGCATGTCAGGCTCAAATGCATAAGCCTTGCATAGTGCTCTCTATTGTTTCCATTCAAAATGGGTGTAGGTGTCTGAATTTTATAATTTTGCGGCAAAACTATAACCTTGCTCGGTCCTCAAGTTAACTCTTTTTACCTCCATAGTTTCCATAGTACTGAAACCAACCTTATCCAAGACATACATTCTTGCATGGCAGGGGATACACTAGTAGAATAGTAAAAAGTTAAAATTATAAGTTGAAGAAAAAGAAGCAGAAGTCATGCTTAATTACGAAAAAATACTGGTCATTGTGACTTACTGTATGCACTTCGAAGGTGTCATCCAGCTTGATGCTGAAGCGCCTACCACAAACTAGGTGAGGCATGTCGCACAGGCCATGCTCGTCTTTGCAGTATTCGCACATACCGAATTCCTTTTCATCGTCAGACATTTCCTATATTCATAGTTGAAACATTAATTAAAAATTGACCGAAGGCAACTACCAGGAAACTCAACACACAGATCACTATTACTCAATATGCAACGGGTTGACTTTAGGTTCGTTGAGTCTTCCTTCCTAAACTCTCATCTCACGTATATGGTGGACACTCCCTCTCTGATATTGCAACCATTGGTGATGGTCGCTACTCCTCCTTTCCCTAGTGCATTACATATATCTAGCACAAGGAAAAGAAGGAGAAGCGACCCCCACGAAAACAGTCGGCATTCTTTTTCTCTCATATATGGTGGACACTCCCTCACCGATTTTTCGACTGTCGATGATGGTCGCTACTCCTTCTTCCCCTAGTGTATAACAAAGGTCTAGCACAAAGAGAAGAAGGAAAAGTAACCCCCACAGCAACAGTTGTCATTCTTCTCTCATATATGGTGGAGACTCTCCCTCACCTATTTTTGGACTGTCTTGTATGGAGCCCTGACAGACTCGAAATGTCGTTTAATTCTCTTTCTAGCAAATCCGGGGCACTCAATATTTCCTACATATTCTAGCACAAGTCATGCCTAAATTCACGGAAAAATCCTGCATGACCTTTGCTAAAATAGGACATATCGAGAGCCTGAAATTTGCAGGAACGGAAATGAATCAACACTCCGGCAAAACATAGGTCACTCAGAAATGAATGAACACTTCGCACATGAGCATAAATTGGTTCTCATTGCATTTCAATGGTTCAATATTGACAAAAACATTTCAATATATCTTATAATCCGAACATTTCATTTGGTTAAGAAGCATAACTAAATACCCTAGTTCGGATGTAGAGGAAGGTGGAGAAGGAGGAGGTGGACTTTTAGCTCACCGACTCGGGTGTAGAGGAAGTGGAGGTAGATCGGATGATGATCACTCCAAGGAGACACAACTAAGCCTGCATATTCCACTGAGTAAAATTTTATTTAGATCATCAAATCTCATATAGCATTCTTTGATGACAAAGTGATAATGACATAATTCAAGTAGTTCTATTAATTCAACTAATTCAACTAAGCACTTACTAAAGATAAACTAGTTTTATTAATTTTATTATTAATATAAACTACTTCTATAGTAAAATTTTAATTAGATCATCAAATCTCATATACAAAAATTTTCTTACTAAAAATAAACTAGTTATATTAATTCAAGTTGTTGAACTAAGCACTTACTATAAATAAAAATAATTAAATTTCTTACTAATTCAACTAAGCACTTACTAATTCAAGTAAG